>NC_041339.1:25503741-25533741 GCF_004354835.1 Perca flavescens
TTTCTTCCCAGAGGATCTGGAGTGGTTTCATTCGACCCCACAGGTACGCCTCCCTAACACCCCTGGGCTATTTGCACCCCTAAAGGCATCCGGATCTCCTCAATCCCTTTCATCATCGCCATCATCGCCACCTCTATCGCCGGAACACTTCCTACCATCCCCACCTACACCTCCCCTGCCACCATCTCTATTGTTTGGGGGCACTTCCCCTCAGACATGTGCATATCAAACAACCCCCCCTCAACATATGCTACATTACAACAGGGAGGTGTTGCTGATTGTTCGGACACAGAGGCGCCTGATCAGACGGATGGGGTGGTGTCATCTTTGTTTATAGATAGCGTTAAAACAGCGCCTCTACATCTTCTTAACATTGTTCTTTACAAGTATTTGGAAGAGCTTTGTTCGGGCTGTCAGATCAATCATCCAAGCCAGAATCAGCATGCCTGTTTAGAGGGGCTACCAGAACACTTCTACACTGTCCACTTTGAACAGCTTATGAAAAGACTCCTACTGATAAATTCATTGGTGTAGTGCAACGTTTTCTGTCCTTGAAACATCTCACCGCTGATGAGGGTAGAATCGGGGGAGTATCGAAAACAGTTTTGTACGAGTTGAAAACGGCTGAAGATGTTACGACTAAAAATCAGTGCTATGTATGACTCTATGATAGGGGGACGTTGTCAAAATAGCCGAAATTAGAGAGATTGGGGACTATTGGCGCGATTTATATGCAAGAAAAAAACTAACAGTGTGAAAATATGGGGAATTGTTTAGGTGTAATGTATAACCATATCAGTGAGCGATATCACGATCGCATTTATCTGGTATTTTAGATAATGCCATTGCTAATAATGTGAACGACGTTGAAAAATACCAATGTAAGAGTGCTGATGTGATCGTGACAGTTGTGAGTAGGTTAGAAAAACTGATGGTGATTGTAAGAAGACAACATAATACCCTCCTTTGGGAGGATCTGTTGCAGATGTTATTATCAATGTTAATGACACGTGAGAGTATAGTGGACACATTTTGTGACGTCATAGCCAACATTACACGCAATTTTAAGATGCTGAAAGTTTATCACCTACTTACTATGTATACAATGCTTGTAGATACAGTGAGTTTGTATGTGCAAGAAAACAGTATACTGATGTCTTGCAGGATTTGCAAAACTAAATATATTCATAATCAGTAAAAGCAATGTATCCGTATTAGCCAATATGCTATCTATGATAGAACGGGTTTCACTGTCTTCATAACTGTCCTATATATGACTGTGTGAGTGTGTTTTGTAAAAAAATAAAAGAATTACATAACTCTAATGTGTTCACTTGTGTTTTAAATGAATCATGGAGAAGGTTATGCACAAAATATACTATGATCCGTCCCACCCAGGAGGGTTGGGAGGAGTGCAGCGGCTTCGTGATTCCGCTAAAGAATGTACTGGCTTGTTCCAACTATCCCCACGGTTAAAAAAGTTTCTGCTGAGGCAGGATGCGATACACTGCACGCTCCTGCATTGAAACACTTCCCAAGAAACAGAGTGATTGTTAATGGTATCAACAAGCACCCAAGCTGATTTGGTCGATATGTCTGAATATTCATCGGAAAACGATAATGTGCACTATTTATTGACATGTATTGATGTGTTTTCTAAATATGCCTGGGTAATATGTCTTAAAAACAAATCGGGTCCTATTGTGACAAGTGCCTTTAAGGAAATATTGGAACAAGGACGATACCCCAGAAGCTCAAACAGACGCTGGAAAAGAATTTTATAATAAGGTTTTTCAAAAATTGATGACACAGTATAAAATTCACCATTTTTCCACATCGAATGAAATAAAATCAAGTGTGGTTGAACGTTTCAATAGGACTTTCAAAACCAGAATGTGGAGATATTTAACGGCTGTTAACTCACGCCCGCTATATTGAGGTAGTACAAGATATGGTTGCTGCTTACAACGCTGCATACCATAGGTCAATAAAATGGCTCCGTCCTCCGTGATGTAAAGACAATGAGAAAACTGTCTTTAACACTCTGTACAAACTGAAACCACATGGAACGGTGCTGTTTAAATTTCAGATGGGGACACCGTTAGGATATCAAAGCACAGAGGCATTTTTCAGTAAAGGTTACCAACAGACCTTTACAGATGAGTTTTTACAATATCAAAACGTATAGGTAGAACTCCTCCTGTTTATATACTGAAAGACAATAGGGGAGCCTGTGACAGGTACCTTTACGAAGCAGAGTTACAGGCTGTAATTGTAGACAAAAACAAAGTGTTTAAAATTGAGAAAGTGCTGGCTCGAAGGAAATAGGCCGTTAAAAAGCTTGTACTTGTGAAATGGCTAGGATGGCCTGAGAAATTCAATTCATGGATCTCTGAAAAGACATAGTTGATGCAAGATAAAAGAGAGGGGTCAGTCTTGTAATATTAATCATTGTGGTTTGTTAGTGAAAGGTGTTGGAGCTATGAATAAGAACGGATTTTTTGTCACGCTGCCTAGTAATGCCTCACAATTAGTTTATCCAAATAATAAGATTTGGCAATTCAGAACAAAACTGGCTAAACCGATCATATTACAAACACCGTATGAAGTTGGTCTTATTGAAATTCAATACCCCAGGATCTGGAATAGTTTCACCGAGAACGATGCCAAGATTGATTTCATCGATTACCTAAAACGAAAATGTACAACAAGACAAGGCTAACAGTTGGTTCTTATAATACAATCGCCAGCATTGTTAATGAATATAATATGAAATGTGCTGCTAACACAGCCCTAGCCCACATAACTATGAGCCACAACCCTATCACTAATAAGATTCTTTTCACGGGAGGAGACGGATGGAATATTGTGTTTAGGGGACGTCTGGCGAAATTCTTGGGTTCATACCAGACTCTGTGTTGAAATACACATTGGCCCCCATTTAAAATGTTCAGCTCCACACCCGGCCGACATCCATGGGGTCGTTATAATATATTTATTTATAGTGACATTGTGGACTACCAGCTAGTCGGGTGATAGTCATGTACCCCTGTCCGTTGTATAAATATCTCTGATGAGAGCAAACGTATGCCCACTCTGAGTTACGACAGTCCTCACTACACATCGTTGTCACGCTCGACTATTACTGATATTCAGATAGAACTACGAGACGATCAGAACCAACACATCCCTTTCTCATACGGAAAAGTAATTGTCAAACTACATTTTAGACCTGTGAAACATCATTAAAATGATGAGGAAAGCGTGCACAGCCGATGATGGAAGATATATGCACTATTACATGAATCAAGCTGGTGGAGAGTTGCCGGGTTTCATAGGTGCCAGCACACAATATGGGCATGGATTAGGGGGATATTCAGAAATTTATTTGAATGGCTGTTCCACTTTTTAAAAAGGGGTTTAATATAGCCAAACCCCATCTGAAAACAGCAGCAAGTGGTTTTATTGGCGATGTTGTGACTAATGTCAGGAACGCCGTGGCATCCAGACAACAGGGCAATGGGCTCATGGTGTACAGGCGTTAAAGCATTAAAAAGAAGCCCGCCAGGATGTGGGCGTATCCGGACTGTGAACAAAAAGCATAAAAACACCACCAAAAACGAAGAATTCTCAAAAAAGCATCTGTCAGTAGGCGCAGAGCTCTCGAAACGACGCTCTCTGTCCCTGACAAAAGACATATTTTAATTTTACAGAATCAATCATGGCGTTTATTCATAATCAGTCCGAAGAGTGTGTGAAGACGAATTGGACCTGTTTACAGTACCGTACACACAAACATCTATCGAAAAATCTACATTTGTAGAAATCCCACCAATGTCAGCTCTAACGGACGGAGGTCCTATTGAATTTTTCATTTCGGCTAGCGGGGAGGATTATCTCGACCTTAACGATTCATACTTGTATACACGTGTAAGGATTACAAACCCTGATGGCACATTGTTGGCTAACGCAGCCGATGTAGGTTTTATAAACTATCCTGGATGCAGTCTTTTTCACAAGTAGATATAATGTTGGGTGATAGACTGATCACACAGTCTTCAAATACGTATCCTTATCGATCCGTTATAGAATGTCTTCTGAATTATGGAAAGGACACATTGGCTACGCAATTTAGCACAGGGCTATTTTGTAAGGACACAGCGGGCAAAATGGATGAGACCTCTATCACAGGCGATAATTTGGGGTTGACACAAAGGGGTGAATACACATCCGAAAGCCGTATTGTTGAATTAATAGCACCAGTACACGCAGATTTGTTTTTTCAAGAAAAATTGTTGCTAAATGGTGTGGACATGTCTCTGAAATTCATACGTTCAAAAAGATGACTTTGCACTAATGACCCCTGGAAATGTCCAATTGGCCGCTGTGAAAATAATGTCTGCTAGTCTATTTGTCAAGAAAATATCAGTGGCACCAACTGTTAGACTAGCTCATAGTAGGGCCCTACAGCATACTAATGCAAAATATGCTATTGACAGAGTAGCTCTAAAAACCTTCTCAATACCTACAGGCACACGTGTTTGCAACCAAGAAAACCTATTCATAGGACAGATTCCTAAATTTGTAGTCATAGCCAGAGATAATGAAGCATACACTGGGTCGTATGCCCATAACCCTTTAATTTTGGAAACTATAATACAGAATTTATTAGCCTTTATGCCGATGGACAGCCTCACCCAGCCCGTCCTTTTCAGCCCCTTTTTCAAAGAGGGCAATATGTACGGGAATATTATCAACTGATTGAATCAACAGGACGCCATTTAAAAGACAGGTCACTAGCCATAACACGAGAGGATTTTGGGGCTGGTTATACTCTATTTTGTTTTAATTTGAACCTGACGGTGGGGGCTCAGGAAATGTTTCACTGATTAAGAACGGTAAGCGTTCGCTTGGAAGTTCGGTTCAGAAATCCCTTCCTAGGACTGTGACCCTTATCTGCTATTCAGTTTTTGACTCTGTAATCGAAATATCTAACAGACGGCAAGTCCTATTGGACCACTACTAAAGATGAATACAATAGAACTCACCAGCGTCCTTAGAAAAAGAATGAATAGAGACACAAATTTCTTAGGAGTAATACCATGCGATCATCTCCCAAAAACAGTCGTTTGTAAATTACCCGCCATGCTCGTTGTAAATACACAGCCCAGTAATATGCCGGGTGAACACTGGCTAGGTATTTACATTACAGAGAACAAGCATGGTTTGTTCTTTTGATAGCTTTGGACATCCACCTACCTTTTTTTTTTTCCGCAGGAAATTGGCAATTTCCTCTTAAAGAACTGTGTGGAGATGTACCATTCAGCAATCCAAGTGCAAAATAATTATTCTACAACATGTGGCCAGCACTGCGTTTTCTTTTTATGTCATATTCAGAAAAAGATTCCTTATACAAAAGTATTGAGCATGTATGGCACTAATCTTGTATGCAACGATACAATGGTCAGCCATTTTGTTAGCAGTATACACCCCGTTGTGTGTCACGATCAGAAATTTAAATGTGTACAATGTTCATGTTCCACCTATAGGTAGAAATTGTGTAATGATGTTTCTTTTCAAAAAATAAAGAATGTGGAATATACTATTCTTATAATGCCTTAATTTTTTTTATTTTTTATTTTTTATTTTTATTTTTTAAAACAAATTATACAGAAAAAAATGCATTCAACAGATAAAATTAATGTAAAACATTCATTTAATGTCACATGTTTACATACAACACAGCATTTTCACGTAGTCGAATAAAGCCAAACACATGAATAGAAAATTTATGTAAAACACATTCATTTTATGTCACATGTTTACATACAACACTGACTTTTCATATAGTTGAATAAAGAAAACACACCTCAAATAGAAAACACACCCTCAATAGAATAAAAACAAAAACAAAATGAATGAAAACACATCAAATAGAAAACACCCCTCTCAATAGAATAAAAACAAAATAAAAATAGGTTTTTAAAAAAAGTAAAATATAAAGTAGTGTAATAATAGAAATAGGTTTTTAAAAAAAAAAGTAAAATATAAAGTAGTGTAATAATAGAAATAGGTTTTTAAAAAAGTAAAATATAAAGTAGTGTAATAATAGAAATAGGTTTTTAAAAACAAAAGTAAAATATAAAGTAGTGTAATAATAGAAATAGGTTTTTAAAAAAAAAGTAAAATATAAAGTAGTTAATAATAGAAATAGGTTTTAAAAAGTAAAATATAAAGTAGTGTAATAATAGAAATAGGTTTTAAAAAAAAGTAAAATATAAAGTAGTGTAATAATAGAAATAGGTTTTTAAAAAAAAAAAAAAAAAAAAAGTAAAATATAAAGTAGTGTAATAATAGAAATAGGTTTTTAAAAAAGTAAAATAGAAAATAATAAAAATATGTTTGTTTAAAAAAAAAAAAAAAAGTAGTGTAATAGAAAATATAAAAGATTAAAAACTAGACCAGCGAGTCTTAGCAATGGGTGGTGTAATACTAAATGTTCTAGGAGTACTAGTTGCTCGTAAAAGCAGATGGTGTACCATGTGTAAATACAGGGGCCATTCTTATTGCTCTAGGAGTGCGAGGGTTTCGTGGAACAATCATAGGCGTTTGTGTATTAGTTTCAGATGATGCAACAGTTTTAAAAGCCTCAATAGAACAGCGTGCCCTCGTGTTTGGGATTACGGAGAGTGGCACATTTAAGCTAGCTAACGTTTTTAAAAATATGTTCCACCCTTTTTTGGTCTAGAGTGTTCTGGAACATTATTATGGGTTGTGACACTTTTCAGCAGATCATACAGATGACTTCCAGGCACATTCTTATTTTCAACAACTATTTCCCCTTGATTTGTCCAAGATAACTGGTCATTGTGTCGGGATAATGAAGCCAATATGTATTCTGCATTTCTTTTATTTCTTATAGGCATATGTTTCAACACTTCTGTCTTTAACATATTTTCTTCTTCATCTTTTGAATCATCCTTTGAATCAACTTCAGGTATTGATAATGTAATCACACTTTTCTCGCGTTCACCCTGTTTTATCATGACTAAGTACCGCTGTAGAATACTGGAATATCTTTTAGCTTTTCATATACATCAATGTCAGGCTGTTTCAATATATCACTCATGGCTCGGTCCAATTCACTTTGTACAGACTGTCGAGAGATACATTTGAGGAGTCCGTTGTTTGAGGAGGTTGTAATGCCACTAATTGATTTTGTGGAACCAAAAACATTTTCTCGTGTGTTCCATCTCAATTCCTGTTGATAAGACTTGCTATGAATGGGATAGCGGCACCCAGGAGAGGGAGTAGAAACCCACCTGTTTGATTGATTGTCTTTTTTTTTTTTAAATGTTTAACTTTTTTATCAGCTATTAGTCTAATAACTTTCTTCTTCTTCTTTAACAGTTTGTACTGATTATTAGACAGTGGTATGTGGCCTCTTAGGACGTTCAAAGCTATTTCACAAAGCGCATTGATAAAGTCTGGACTAGCGTTGCTCACAATGACACCTCTCGCTCTGGGTGACGCCTTATGTAGCATGTCTAACAATGTAAAATTCCTCTCCATTCGGCTTGACATTATTACACCTTTTTTTCTAGGAACATATACAACCTGCTGTGGGGATATCAGAGCTGTTCTGAGTCTTAAAATATCGGGGGTTGTGGATTTATAATCTATCAATAGATAGCCAAAGGTGTAACTAGTGGCGTCTTTAAAAGCCTCTAAAAAATATTTAGAATTTCCGGGGAACATTTGCCGTGCCAGCAAGCTTATTTGATGTTGATCTCTAGCATTTTTGAAAATAATCATATAGTTGGTGTTCAAACTGATTGTACGACTAGCTTTACCTTGAATAAACAGATTCTGCACTAAATATATACAACTAAGACGTCGGTGATGGACATACTGTGTGAAAACTTTTTGAACTTCCAAATTATCACAGGCTTGATTCATTAAATCGTCTATAATGAGCAAATTATTCTTAGTAGTAGGCAAGAGTGCCTCGTCAAGAGAAACGATTCCGGGAGACCTTGTACAAAATTTATATTCACCGCTTTAAGCAATTGATCGATATTGGTTGCCAGCATGAATAGATGTATACTATGTTATCAATTTTTTGTGAAATAACAGAGGACATGTTTTCAATAATGTCTTTGACAAAATATGTTTTTCCACAATTCGAAGGACCACTGATAACGAGGCTAAAAGGGTGTTGAAGCCTGCCATCAAATCCTGAAACATCCCTAGTAGCCATAAGGGACGGTTGTATAGTCTTGGAGCACACGTCGTTTGTTGTAAACAACCTGTACTTTCCTTGTCAAGGTGTCGTTTTTGAGATGGAACTGTTTTTTGTCGCGCTTTATTTTCCTTTTAAACTCACCTCAATAAATTGCTTCTTAGGCTTACGATGGCGAACGTTAGGCGTAGCAGCTTTCACAGAGAGGGGCATCGAAGCACATGGTCTTTCAACAGGATTGATTTCAGCCACATGGGAGAGCGAGTAGCCCTCGCCCTTGCGGATCCTTTGTTCAGGGGCTGATTGTCTAGACAAAGAAAAATATATATATATATATATATATTAGATGGCTACAAACACAGTGATAAATTAAACAGTAATAAATATTACATACTGAAAGAGATAAATAAACCGTAAATACCTGTTTGCTGTGTTCTTATTCCTTATTAGAGTGGCCTTTGGTTTAATGTTCTGGCGTGTTGGGGTCTGTAGGAATGGGCTACACGGAGCTTTTTAAAAAAACAAAAACAAAATGAATGAAAACACAGTACTAAATCAATTAATGCTGTAGTGTATAATATATTTATAAGTTTTTTACCTTGTGGTTTAATAGTTTCGTCAACTAACACAGCCACGTTATCCCAGCTCTTTGCACGATCACCTAATGATGCAAACTACATTATAACACACAAAAAAAAAAACGTTTTTTAAGTCACAAATGTCTGAATGAATTAAATACCTTACAATAAGCTTCTTTTTTTTTTTTAAATATACTCACCAAATGCAGCCATTGCTGTAGAACCGAATCCTCTTTCTTCAGAGGACTTTGTTGAGAAAACGAGGGAAAGTTTTAGCTAGCCACGTAGCTACAAAATGCAGGTAAAAAAGTGAGCAGACCCCGTCTTGAAACAAGGGGTTTTAAACACCACAAACCAAACCCCTTTATGACGATTTAACACTCACAACAAAAGACCCCACATTTACAAGCTAGCTACTGGTCTAACACAACTTTTCTTTTTTTTTTTTAACACTAGCGTCATGTGGTACAACCCACCAGCATTACGAACACACGATCAAAGTTTTAGCTAATTCATGAATGACTGAATGAATTAAATAGCTTTGAACATTCTTAAACACAAGCTTTACTTACCACTTGTAGGTAGCGAAAAAAAAAGAATTAAAAAGTGAAACACCAGAGGGCTTTTGATGTGGAAAAAACGTGGAAACAAGCTAGTTACCAGACTAGCTAAAAAAACATCTAAAAGAGCTAAATAGCAGTAAACAAAAGGCTAAAGAGGGCACTGCTGAGAAACGATCCCTAGTTGTTTTTCACCAAAACATAAGACAAACTCCAGATGACCTTTTGTTGCGGAAAACGCAAGCGTGGTAAAAAGGGTGCTACACGCACTATGAATGTCCTCCGTCGTGTATAGCTACGTCTGTGAGAATCCGCCTCCGCTCAAGTGCACCAGACCCCTGTAGTGGTGAAGCGGCCGCCCACACTACATACGTCACCACGTTCGCGAGATGCGCTCCCATATTCGGACACTAGATGGCTATCGCGGGTGCCGACATTCGACCGCTGCGTCATCACATCCGCTAGATGCGCACGCAGTTTCGACGACGGGATGCGCTCCCATATTCAGCCGCTAGATGGCGCCGTAGTGTGCCGGCGTTCGACCAGCGACATCATTACGTTCGCGGTATGCGCGCGCAGCTTCGACGATTAGATGCACTACCATATTCGGTCACTAGATGGCGCCCGCGAGTACCAGCAACGATTAGATGCAGTACCACATTCGGCCACTAGATGGCGACCGCGAGTACCAACGGGCACCCGCGACGTTACATGCACGCTCATATGACCAGATTACAGGGTGGGTTTTGCGGCGTGCGTGATGACGTCACATGCACGCACGCCAAACCCACCACCTTTATACTACTGACTTGGTATATCACATCGACACCAAGTGAATTCCTTTGTATGAGCAGTATTAGCTGGCACTAATGAGCAATATCAGTTTTGACAGACTACATTTTTTCATGCCAATGTCATTTTTAAATTAAAATTGAAAATAGTGGACACATTATATATATATATATATATATATATATATATATATATATATATATATATATATATATATATATATAAATAATTTAAATAGATTATTACATTTAGTTGTGGTTAAGTTTAGCTTTTCTTTTGATTGACCTTTTCAAGTAGGAAATTATGTGGATGGAAAATGACTTAGATTTAAAAAATGGTCAAAATGACCTAATTCCTGTACATTTACTGGTGTTAAAATATTCAGTGCTTCTGATCATGAAGCACTGAGAGATTGGAAAGATGGAGGAGAGAGGTGATGCTGTAGATCACTGCTGTCCGTTTATCAATCACAGGTGAATGATCATTACAGTGGTTCAAGTGAATCAATAACTAGCTGCTCAGTTCAGCCAATCTATCTATATTTCTATTCTGTCAGGCTCATCTTAATTTGTGCTTTTTAACCTGTTAAATGTTGAATGCTTAAGAGTCTTTTAGCTCCCTACGATTATAACGGAGCTTAAGGTATATACTGTTCACTCTCCATGCCACATTTCTAATTTACAGCAATTCCAGTATAATTTTTCTTCTCTTTATATGTTCATGTATTGTACACATTCAGTGCTGATGCCCTATCATTGTCTCTGGTGTGTGTGCACACAAAAGTGTTCATAAAGGGGCTCTGAGCGTGCTAACCTCAGCCAGAAGGCTGGCAGCAAGGCCCAGTTATAGAGGAGGTTGCCATCTCACACTCACACAGACAGTTTTGTTTTACTAGATGTTTAAGGCCTGTATTATTTATAATGTAATGCAATCCCTATCCCACACCCTTAAATCACAATGGCCACATTTATGGGAAATATAGGTTGAAAATAACTTAATATATAGTTGGCCTTGAAGGACAAGTGGCAAACACAAAAAATATTCCTTATTAGGTTAAAAATAACCCATGTTATGGGGCGCCCTGGTAGCTCACCTGGTTGAGCATGCAACCCCTGGTACTAAAGCTCAGTCCTTACTGCAGCGGCCCAGGTTCAATTCCGACCCGTGGCCCTTTCCTATCTTCAGCTGTCGTATCTATTAAATACCAATACAATCCATCAGCAACATAGCCAATGTTGTCCCATCACAGGCCAAATAACAACTCTGACCAAAATTGGTTTTTGTAGTTGCCGCTAGTCATAGAGATGCTTTGGTGCTCAAGGACGAGGTAGGATTTGACAAAATGTTTTTTTAGTGGCACAGTCAGCATTACTCAAGACAAAACGATTTTGCAACCGTGACTTAAAAAGACAATAAGTTAAAAATTGCAGAATTGGACTTTCATACTGAAAGTGGAATGCTGAACGTTACTTGCAACCAGCAAGACCAATGAGCACATTCAGGAGAGTCAAAGCACTTAGAAAAGAGGGAAGAGAAAGCTCTCAGTCAAGTGCCCGCTGATGGATAGAAAGCCTACCTATGGCAATCATCAGGTCCAAAGGTGAAATAGAAGTGCTGAAATCTAAAAAGCAGATGAGGACTTTGTGCAATTCCACATTTAAGGCTATTTCCAATGTTCTTATCCAGGGCACCCTCCAATGAACAGGCAGGTAAGTGTCCCTTTTATTGCACTGGGGCACTTTGACAGGATTCAGGTCCACTATGGGGATTAAACCTGCAACCCTTATGTCACTTGGCAGACACGTGTAACCTCTTAGCAACAATGCCAATTAGAAAGATAGTAACATTTATGAAAGATACTGTGTAGTTAAAATGGCAAGTCCCTACTGTACACTCTGCTGAGGCTCTCCCAGTATTCTCATTAAACTACAGATACTTCCTGCAGCATCACTGTGTGCTTCCATCATCAATGACTACATTTATTAGGCTTTGTAGCTTTGTGTCATATTACACAGTACACATATACACCTGAATTTTTGTTGCTGATGGTGAATAGGAAAAGTGAAATGCCATAATTCGGACAGCTTCTGTTATGTTTCCAGGCAAGAAATGCTTTACCTCAAAACCATAGAGTGTAACTTAAATCCAAACAAATGAATGTTAACTACAAATGAAACGTTTTGGACACTTCTCCACAAAGCACTGAACAAAAGTCTATTTGAAATGTTGTGGGATCCCCAGCTGTGAAAACTTGGTAAAAGATGAGAAAATAAAAACTTGCCTTCCCACAGCAACTATGTTCATTGTGTTATTAACCGAGATATTCCACCCGCACAGCCAGTAAAATATTGTGGTTATAAAGTAAAAGTGTAAGAAGAGCATGCATGTTCGCATTTTAGCCATGCTGGAGGCTTTACGGATGGCAATAATGGCCTCAGTTTGTCGGCTCACCACTTTAATGCAGACTGAAATATCTCAACAACTATTACATTGATTGTCTGACTTTGCTAATGCAGTGACAGCCATGAGGTTGACATTTATATTTTTTGGTGATAAACTATAGGAAGAATTGCAATGAAATTGAAAGTATAGAATCACAGAGCAACTAGAGTCTTGTTAATGGATCAATACATGTGTAACATTACATACTCTAAGAGCACACAATCAGCTGGGCCTAGATCAACAACTGTCAACTACCAGGCCACAGTAGCAGCCCACATGTTCAAAGACTGACTGAGGCCATGCAAGATGTATGAGGGTGTGTTGGGTAAGTGTGTCCTCCTTATGCCATCAAAGGTTTTCGTTGGGCGCCACAAGCCTCCAGCATTAGCACACAGGGGCAGGAACTGGCTTCCCCTCCAATTATGACTTCCCCACCTCAAAAGACGGTCAGGTGGTCCTTTCTCAATCAGGACTGAAAGAGGAGGAGGAAAGTGGCAGGATGGAAGGGGAAAGAGGAAGTGAGGAGAGTGCTGCCATTTGTGGAAATAAAAGGGAATTCCTGATTTAGTGTCAGGCATGAATATTGAGCAGGCCTGGACCAGAAAGCTGCTCTTGGTTTGGCTGAATAGTTAGTGTGGATGAAATGCTTTTTACTAGGAGGAAAAAAAATTCAGATTTTCGTTACAAAACTAGATAGGAAACATAACAAAAAATTGGTAAAGCATCCAAAAAGAGCCTGCTCTTAAACATGGCTGCTGGCATGATCGTAAAACACACTTGTTCTACACAAACAACATTAAAAACGACTCAATATTGTATATTAAAATAGTTAGAAGGCTTTGTGCCATGCATCAATATTTTTTAATGCAATGAGCAGTTTTAATAGCCCTGTGCTAGAACAGCGTAATTATTATTTTAATAATTGTTCAAGTTTTACATTTTTTTGTGAAATAGATCTTACCAGCATTTTACATATATCCTCCTAATTATCATTCTTTCTCTCATGCTTCTTCCCTCTTTTCCTTCTCCCATACCTCCTTTTACCAGCTATACTTCCCCCTTACTGTACCTCCCCCTCACCTTCCTCCCTCCTGATCCTCCTTTTGTCTATCATCTTGTTCTTCTCATTCAGGGAGTCTACTTAACCACTTCACCTTCTTGCCATTTTTTCTCTCTCTAACCAGTTCCTTTCCATTACCTGTTGTTCAATCTTCTTCCAATACCTTCTTCTATCTCCTCTTTCTCGTCTCTCCACTATGCTACTCAGTGAAGACAGTGGGGTTATGGCTGTTTCAAAGCTCGTCTGGAATCTAAAAGGTTGAGTGTATGAATTTCAAAGGCCAATTTAAGACCAAGAACAAGGGATCAGGCTCTATAATGAGGATACTGTTCACACAGATAGAGGGCATGATGGTGTGCATTACCTCCCAAAGGGACTAAAGGAAAGGCTAACCTGCTGCTGAGTTGTTACCGAGCAAATGCCACCTGATCAGCCATCTGTTGGCTCGGATGAAAATGAAATTTTTGCTTTGCTCATAACTGAGTTGGAGCAACTGTCAGGGGCAGAACTTTAGACTGATATATGACCAACAGGAAAATGACAACAGAGTCCATCTGTTTGGGCTTTATTCTCTGATAAGAGGCTGGTAAAATAGAGGGTGGCAAATGTTATCCCAGATCCTTTTTCTCCACGGAGGCGCCACATTGCTTAACCATTTGATCTGGTCATTAGACTTCATTATGCATACACACATGCATGCTTACTTCTGTGATTATTACACATTCATTACAATTCAAAAGTAAGTGGTCCTGTATATCAAATCATCTAGCTCAAGTGCACCTGAACAAGCCTGGGGATTCAAACTGGCAGCCACTAGCAACAAGCCCCCATCTCCATTCTCCTCATTACTCCTTAAGATAGGTGCCAAGTGGAGAAAATATGAGGGTGACTCTGGGGAGTTCCACTGGTTATGAATGAAAGCTGGATAACTGGTGATTGTGTCTACAGAAACACACACATTTCACAAAAGATACTACACATAAGTGAATGTCTATTATTTTCACCTTTATTCGGTTGGCAGCAACAACAAAACCATACTGTAGTCTTTGACAAAATTTCAAAATAAAAAAATAGATACTATGTAATTTAAAACACTCTGCCTCCTATTCAAAACATCAGCAGCCTAGTTGATTTAACACAAATGGGTGCGCCATACCTTTGTCAGAGTTTGTCTGATTTTTTTTGGCTGTACAGCAGATTAAAAACAGATACACACACACTTTACATACAGTATACTCATATACAGTATATTGTGTAAAGCATTAAACATAACTTAATAAATAAATACATATTATCCTGTAATTAATAAAACTCTTTACTAAAAGCCCAGATCAATGCACTTGAAAGTAATATGACTTGGTTTGATTATCTACCACTTAGTTTGGTCAGTGTAATACAGACACATATAAACCATTTATTTTTTTAAATATTCATTCAGTGACTCTTGGATTTTTGAAACCTTGAGCCAAGACATAACCCGCTACAAAAAAAGTCCACCAAAGGAATGACTATTTGTGCAACTTCTGACCAAATACTATAATCTCCACTTCGATGGAAAATTCCAACTTTTACATTTGGTAACAACGGAGCTATTTTATTTTAGGCTATTACATAACTTTGCTTTTTCCTGTCTTATATGTTGTTGTGTTCTTATATGTCACCACATTGTGAAGATAATACCACACTAATTCAGACTCTATACATACCTTCTACTACCCCACTGCACTATGCTCCAAAAGAGCACCACAAATACAAGCTATCAAAATAAAAGAAATATCATTGTAAGTCTATTACTATTCCATATATATGCCAGGTCATATGGCTATAGAAGGGAATTCACAAGACTAAGACAAATCTGCTGTCTCCTCTTATCTTACAGATATGATGTAGACGTCAGATTGTTGAACATGTACCCATTTGAAGGCCCAAGTCAGATCAACTGTGTGACCTATTCTTGGTTCAAGTGGAAACCCCTCTGAACTATCAGTCATGGAAAACTAAATGAAACGACAATGTACCTTCTGATGTGTACACAGTGTTCATGTAGCTGGAAAATGTTTTTAAAAAAGTGCAGCATGTCCATGTAACAGTAACTTCTCAACATCTTTTTTTCACTTTTCCTACAAAATACATCTTTAGGCACGTATACAGAACAATCTGTAATGCATTAAAGCTGCATTAAGCAATATTTTTTAATACTAAAACTTAATTAAACGACTCCTTAATGTGTTGAAGGGTGATGAACGTTGATGATCCCGCTAAGAATCAACATCCCATACTGCAGCTTCACCCAGCTGCTTTTACCTCACAGTTATCTTAATTGTTAGAACTAACAAAACAAAAACAATGCCGGCACATACAGTACAGATCATGGGCAGCCACTTCCAGCACGTGATTATTTCAAGTTGACTGTAGGCTACCTGCCTCATGTGAAACTGTAGAGAGCCAAAGTAAACAAATGGCTGGTAAGGAAAGAAGAACATGTAGATAACCCAAAGAGACTGATATTTTTCTGTTGATAATGTTGGTTTACCAAACCTTGAATTAACAACAATATTGTACTTACATTCATCAGAATGGCCAGAAAGACTCTTGAATGGCATGATCATAGCTGTTTTTGCTGGATGTGAAGTTTCTTGCCACTAAAATAAAATAAGATGAAAGGCTCAGAGTCTTTTTGCCTCTAGTGCTAAAAAAAATCACTTAATGCAGCTTTAAAATGAGGAATGACTTACACAGCCTACTGTTAAGCAGCATAGAATGCAGTTACACTATCAAGGGGCTGGGTTTGCTGTGTCACTTGGTCTCTAGTATGGACAAATATATACTACAAGCAAGGCATAAACCACAGATGACACTACTATATGAGCAAAGAGAGAAATCTGTAAGATATTGGCTATAGTATGTGGTTGTATTTATCTGAATAGAATTATGCTTTGACACTGATCCAATGATCAAGGGAATGTACAAGTTAGATCGACTGGAGTGACCATATTACTGGATAAGATGATGAGAATCATAATCAAAGGCAGTATGTGTGTTGCATTAACTACACATCCTCTGCACTTTGTATATCAAAAGCCTCAGATTGGGGAAATAACTATAGTAAAATAACTATATTTATTTTTTAGCAGAATTGAGTTACTGTAACTACCTATCTCCAATACGAAGCCCACAAACAATTCATTAAGGACTCTTTTCTAAAACCTATACTCTGCCATTCCCAGCACAGTCACTTGTTGCGTGGGCACAGACATCATGAAAAAACAGGAAAATTCAACAAGCCCAGTTACCACATTTAGAGTGTGATTCCCAGTTTGGTTTGACCTTGTGAGAAGTGCACACTAAATACTGTGGTCATTCACAAAAGCATTGAGAAGTATTTAAGACATTCAGGCCTATAGTTTGAGGTGAGTATATTTATAAAAAAGAAAAGAAAAAAGAAAAAGAAAATCAGCAACAGAATTGGTACAGCTGAAAGAGAGTGGGACACATTAAAAGTAATGAGGATTGTCCGGCCAATAGTTTAACAAAACTCCACAAAATAAGCTGCTGATAGCCTTAAACCTTTATCACAACAAAGCATGTGATTTCAGATCAGTTCATTTCTAACCTCACAACGACCTCCAGACAGATCAGATCACATTAACCTGAGCCCCTGTGCACCACTGATGGGAAATAAAATCCACTATCATCTTTAACAAAGATAACTGATGCAAAGCACTCAAAATCAGCCTACTAATCAGGTCTACACTGCCACTACTATCACTTTTCTTACCTATAAGCAACTCAGGGAGGTTTAAAGCAACACCCAAGATGTTCATCTAAAATAATATTCTCAAGTCAGCTCAATTACAGATTTCCCTTTCTAAACTAAACCTATTGCATTATAAAAAATGTGAAATTCATAATTAGATAATGCTGTTTTTTACTTTGCCAAGTCTGTTGTTTGTTCCTTATCCAATATACATGGCTCTACATATACAAGGGGGGGAGGGGTGTAATATTTATTTGCTGGTTAGAAATGGCTGTCATGAGCGCTCATGCATCAAACTGTTAGCAGAATACTCATAACACAGCCATATCAGGAATGCCACACCAATGGTGGGAATGCTGCCGCTGATGGGCTATTTCATTAGCGCAAGGGGGGACCTTGGCAATGGGCTGGGTAGTTTTCTGCCACGGGTATCAGTTCACTGCCTTCAATATAAAGACCTCCGTATCAAACTGGCACATCCTTTGTATGAATTCTGGAAATCAAGTGCGTTTTAGAAGGGGTGCACCTAACAATTGGTGACCAACCATAATCAGCTAATATTTAAATTGGTAAACAATATAAGCAGCATGTCATCTGTGGAAAATCTGATACAGGTCACACTACGACACTAGGCAATGTGTTAAATGGTTTGACAATTAGAACGTCTACATTATAGATTAGTAACCATGTTGACTAAAATGAAAACCTAATAAATTCTCGTTTTGGGGGTTTTAACTTGATTTAAAGGTTTCAACACTCTTTTTACAAGTTTAGATATTTTACAGTCCTTGCTCTAATGCTGTGATGTAGGAGTATGTTTTGAAGAGCTATCTAAACAGTGCTATATTGGAGTTTTATTGATTAAGATTGATGTGTGCTATTACCTGTACATTATGTACCCTGTTTTGCAGAAGGTCTGAGTAAGCAACTTTATCCAGATTTCAACATTCTGCGATTGGCTAATCACTTTAATTATAGAAAGGCCAAACAATCTGATTATAGAAAGAAAATGCGTCAGAACATCATTTCCTTTTTGCATCTCTCTCCTGTTCACCTGCAAACATGTATACAGACTCAACATGAAATACTTCAGCAGAAATGGACTGCACACTTTCCTTTAGAAAACAGTCAAGGCCATATGCCATCTGTTATTTATCAGCATCATAATGGCTGTCGTCATTGTCACCTTGTGTGTTTATACAGATAAAAAGTCAAATATCCATTTACAACCTTTAAACAGGTTTATGAGCACAAGTAAGTGTAGGTTATCTAGTTTCTGCTAATGACAGTCATAAAAAGTACGGAAACATCGAATAAAAAGGTCAATCCAATTCACAACCACAAACAAAATTTAACAGGCATGAAAAAGTGTGGTCACATTTGATGTTTGAGAGAATATATTTAGAATCTTTTGGAATTTGTCTTCCCACTATGTCTGACCTGGCTGATGGAAACACAGATAAACTGGCTGATGACATACAGTGAGATGTAAAGGCTAAGAAAGCCATGGGGAGACTACTTTCTATATGATCCACAGCCAAGTCACATACCACAGAATAAACACCATCACAGAGTGCCCATCTCATTAAATCTCTGTTTAGACACTGCACCCATCTCCTTGAAAAGCTTGTAATACAATAAACCATGGTTTATTGTGACTAACGCAATGACATTGGTGTCAGCTCACAGGCTGATACAACAGAAATTGTTTTCTGTTTGCTTAAGCTGTGCCAATGTTTTTGAAAGTTAACTAGCTGCTAAGCTGTTAAGATTCATGTTCCCCATTTGTTGATCCCAGCAGTAAAGTCTTCCCTTCAGATGGAGCATGAGTTTGCCCTCTTCCTTGGTTTAGGCTCCCCGAAGTCCCCGTCATCAGCTGCGCAGTGGCTAAAGGAGCAAATTGTCTGTGAGAGCCTGCGCATGCCCAGTCGGAACACACTATTAGACAGGCTGTAGATGACACAGTTGCAAAAGCTGTTGCTTATGGCAAGCCAGGTGGTGATGAAGGAGAGGGCAGGGTTATCCAGCACATGGGAGCTCTCTAGCAAGAAGTAGATTATGTAGGGCAGCCAAAGCATATAGAAAACACTGGTGATGCGAAACAGCACCATCGCATAGCGCCGATCTGGTCCATGCCCTCCGTGATGCCCACCACCACCCCCCTCACCAGCCTCCATCTCCTGGCTGGGGAAACGTGCCCGCCGTTCACTGATCTCCCTGTTGTGCTGCTGGCAAATGCGAAAGATATGGTAATAGGTAAAACACACCACAAGCGCAGCAGGCGCATAGAGCATACACACCACAAATCCTGTAAAGAGGGCAGAGGTGGGCCAAGAGTGAGCACACCACTCAAAAATGTCCCCATGATAGCCTGGCTTACCCCAGCCAAAGAAGGAGGGCAAGAAAACCAGGCTAGAGTAGACCCAGATTAGGGTAATGCACCCTCGTAGCCGGCATGGCGTCACCAGCTGGTTGTAAGACAGTGGTTTAGTTATGGCCAGGTAGCGGTCCACACTGATACAAGCCAAGCAGGCCATTGAAACACTCTTCAGAACAGAGATGACGTAGCTGAAGACCTGGCATGTGATGGGTTCCTGGACACCTGCTGGGTAGTGGAGCAGAGACAGGGTGGGCACCAGGCAGCTAAGACCCACCAGCAGGTCAGCATATGCCATGGTCTGGATGAAGTAGCTGGTGGTGTAGTGGTGTAGCAGAGGGGCACAGTGGAACACAAAGATCACCGTCAGGTTCCCTGCAATAATGAGCACTGTCAGAAGTACAATGACAGCAGTCTCCAGGACGCAAGCCTCTAGGCCTTCGTTCAGACCCCAGCCCAAGGGACAAGAGTGGTTGGCAGCCCTGCCAGGAAAGAAGTCTCCATGACTGCTGTTGGCAGTGAGCACCGAGCCCGTTGTCAGTTCAGACTGGTTCATTGTTGTGGATGCTATCCAGGTGGGTCAGGTTTGTGGTGTGTCACCCATAAGGCAGCTGGCCTGAAAGTGGAGAACTGCCTGCCCTCCACCCGCTCTACACCGGGTGTCTGCAGCCTTCTTCAGTTAACGGAGCGCAATACTCTCTCTAACACACTCACTCTCTCGTTCACCTTACTCTCACATAGCTGGGTCTCAATCAAATAAACACTGACTGGAGAAAAATCAATACAGCCTCTGGGAGGGTAGCACAACCCATTTAGCTCTCCTTTTCCAATCACTCATGGTTAGTGAAAGTAGTGGGTGGGTAACAGTCAGGAGTAGATATCAAAAAACTGTATTCCTTCAGTAAACCAGGATAGGAGGGTAGCATTACTGCTGTGGCCAGCATCTATTCCAAAGGCGAGTTTCCCAGCTGCTTTGCCTGCCAGTCTGTGGCCTCATCTCCCGATCCTAATGAGGGTTGCCACAGGGAGGCTGAGGGCATAAGCTGTCCGCACAAGGGCACAGAAGATGCGAGGGAGGACACCATACGAAGAGGTTAAAGTATGAAGCAAAGCACAATGCTCTCTGCTGTTGACAAGTCCTCACAGGAGATCAAATAAGTTAGCTGCATATGGCTCCTATTTCACTCCTGGAAATCAGATGAAATTTGCTTAGTGCAGTTGCCTTTCAAAAAATAAACTTTAGGCAACCATTTCTTAGGGGAATAAAAGCTTCTTAGGAGTCTCTCTTAGTGTGTACCAAAGTCTGGAAAGGAAAATTACATCCATCTCTGTGAATCAACCCTTCAATCCAATCCAAAGTTTTACTGTGCAATGGGTGCTTGTGTTTACAATGTAACAGCAGGCTTCCCTTATTTTGGTGGTCCTCTGGTCAGTGTCTGGAGCCCATGCATGCCCAGCTATTGTCTGAATCAAAACACAGACACAGGCTAGAACAACATGGGGATCTCCGCAGGAGATAATGTCATAGCTCTCTCAGCACACGGCGCTGGGGGGAAAATTATGTTTACAAGCCATCCCCAGGCAGAATGAGGTAAAAAAGAAAAAAAAAGAAATAGCACGTCAAAATCACAGGATGAGTTTTGCTATTAAAGTAATTTAAAGTTTAAATCCAAATGTGCGAACTTGCCTCTCAGTGTTCTGGACTGCAAGTCGCAAAAAAGACATGTAAAAGTCTAGTAGCTGATGAAAGTGTTGAATCGAAAGACTCCCATGCAGGCAGGTGGAAGGACTCTCCTGGAGCAATGAGAGGCCAGCTGAATAGCTCAGTGCTCCTCTCAGACTCCTCAGCAATCCTGTGGCAGACACTTGCAGAGAGGGGTGTGGGGATCAATCGGCAACCCACCTATTTATCCCATAAATGCGTTACTTGCATTTTTGTTGCGACATCCTGAAGCATTAGCACCTTCTCCTCAAATGCTGAAAGCAACCATAGATGTTTTTTAACTTGCTTTAGTCCTTTGAAGTATGCACTCTGTTTATTTGTAGAGGTATGAGGTCCTACAACTCCTCTCTTAGTATGTCTGTCGCCCAGAACAAAACCCTGGTCGCGCAACAAAAGGGAATCCACTCGAGCAGCATAAAGAAAAGACCAAGTCCCAGTCGGAGTCCCAGTTTCAAGCACTGTCCTCTGCAAACGTCCCCCTTTTAATTCCAGTAAACAGGACAACCCACATTTTTAATAAATAAATCCTTAGATCCTGGCATACAGAAACCGATGAATGCAATGCATCTATCAAAAGCTGCAAGTAAAAAGCAAGAAAAAAAAAAAGATGACTGCGCTGATGGAAATGAGTTAAATCTGCAGTGAGGGAAGCGAAGGGACGAAGAGTCCCTCAGCCCTGGTGCAGTGAGGAGAGATGCTGCGACTGGCTTACACTTCCCTCCCTCCCTCTCCACGCAATCTCTCTAGCTTGCACACTCAACCTCTCTCTCTTTACACACACACACACACACACACACACACACACACACACACACACACACGAACCCTCCCTCTTTCTCTCTCTCAGCTTTCACTCAATGCCCCTCCTCCTCCCATCCCAGCTGCACCTGAGGCTCCCTGCCACATTATTCTGTCTCTCACACTGACTTTCTCCCAGAGGTAAATTTGTATGCATTTCCTATTTACATACTACTTATCTTTCACAGTCTGTTTTATATTAATTAAAAGCCCCCTCCTTTTCTTTCCTTCCATGTTTCAGTCCTTCTTCATACATCTATCTAGCCCTAGTATGTAAAAACAAACACCCATCTATTTAATTCATACTTCAAAAGAACCAACATTGAAAATATAACATGAGATCAAATTAAAAAGAATATACATTTCATGACATCCTTATGAGTCACTCGTTATACTGTCTCTACTTTGAGGGAAGAATGAAAAGGCAATGCCTGTTGTGGTCATCAGTCTCAGCTTGCCACTTTCTTAAATACATCAGTATATAATGTTCAAGAATACAGGAGGCCACTTAACCTCCACAATTCCATGAAACATCTTGGCTATAATTAGTCAAATTAGTCCTCTCCCTTATCCAGCTAGGCTCCAGGTTCTTCTGGATATTTTATTTATTCTTTATTTAACCAACTGCTTAGCACAGTTATGCCTGCCCCTTAGTTACAGTTGCCCGGCATTTCAGCCAGTTGGGAGCATCCTCTGGCCGACAGATGATAAAGAGGATCAGGTGACAGCAAATTGGCTAAGCAGAAGGGCGCACGGAAAGAAACTGTCACACATCGTGGCTGGGCAGGAGAATATTGAAAACAAGAAAATTCAGAGCAACTTTTCTAACATTATCATTTTCCTTGTTTTTTAACTTTTAGAGCCAATTACAGTAGAGGCCACGAAGAATGGCAGGCTGCACGTTGGACAGAAAAATGGCTACTTTGGGAAAACAACTTCCAGGAAGAGAAGAGTGCTTTAAATATTTGAATAATAAAATACATGTTTGAAACATGACAAACTACTACTACTTATGGAAAAAATATACACATCCTGTCAACTTACAAAGTATACCTATACTGTATTCCACAGATGGACAAAGGAAAACATGATGCTGTCCACATATGGGTTTAATTTTTCAAAACTAAATTCTAGAAAAGTGCTTGGTCAAATCCGCACAGAAAGTCACTAGGGGTGGTACGGTTCATGAAAAAACACCCAAACCGCTCGGTTCGCTTGTCTCGGTTCGCTTGTCTCGGTTCGCTTGTCTCGGTTCCGCTTGTCTCGGTTCCGCTTGTCTCGGTTCCGCTTGTCTCGGTTCGGAGCATGTGTGTACCGCACGGTTCGTCAGGCCACTGTTAATGTGCACTAACCTCTTACTGCTGTAGTGCCCACTTTCGACACCTATGTTAAAACACTTACTGGAAATGACGAGCGGGATGAGCGTGACGAACGCAACCCATGGCAGCTGATTGGAAGATTGCGTCACATGGGTCTGGCTGGTCCCGAATTTCAAAACAGACTGTCATGGCAGCTCGTTCAGAATACGATCTCATATCGTACTAAAATAGTTCACCGAAACGTGTTTCTGAAAACATTTTAAGCGAGAAATAGGCCATGCAGTTGCTGAATCTGTCTTCATTTCAGATTGACAAAGGTCAGTTTAAAAGATTTTTGTCAGATTTTGAGAGACACCGAGCCGACCACTCCTCAAGTGGAGTGGGGTGCGGCTGCATGTCACGTCACGTCACCTGCAGAAATGTCAGGTGGGAGAGAGTCTGCCCAGAGCTGGAGGATGCGCCAGCGTCGTTTATAGTCTCGTGTGTGGGAACATTTTGGATTTCATGGTACCTATGATGAAATAAAACAATATATAGAACTGCCACTGTGTGCATGTTTTGTGCAACATGCATTCAATATGCTAATTTTAGCCAAATATCATATGCTGAAGTATATTCTGGAGTGTTAAAGATTAAAATAAAAAATAACAAGAACCGTACAGAACCGAAAACCGTGACCCTAAAACCGTGATACGAACCGAACCGTGGGTTTTGTGAACCGTACCACCCCTAAAAGTTACTTATCAAACCATCAGAGCAAAACCAAATGTGTTATCTGTACAACAACAAGGGAATGTGACTTCCAGAGAAAGAGATATTCACTGACGATGGCTGAACCTAGACCTGACTGAGTGTCCTTGAGAAAGATGTAATACAATGTAAGAATATTATACAGGAAAAGGTGGCATGCAGCCAATTGCACTTGCACAGACCCATTGACCTTAAATATAGAGGCAGTAGCATGTGGCAGTAGTAGGGCTGGGCGATAAAACGATTTCAAAACTGGACCGCGATAAAATGCAGGTCAACAACAATGATAAGCTTTGGACACATTTACCCGAAAACACAACAGCCAGAGTCTGGCTTTTTGGCTTGCCGGACACGCCCACTTCCTATTGTGAGCGTATGTCTGTTGCTGGTGTTGTGTGGAAATGTGTTCCCCTCCTGTTAAAATACATAGCACCCCCATCCATAGTTACAGTTAGAGATAAGGTTTGGTTCAGGTAACGTTGGGGGGGGGGGAGACATAAGACATATCAATAGGGGGAAAGTCTTCGACGGCGAAAGTGATGGTAAACACGAACGTAAACTTGCATTATCCTCTCAAACTAAAGACATTGATGAAAAGGGTTACACAACATCAGTTGTGTGAAAATGGTTAGGATTTCACAAAAGCAACGAGGAGCAGATTAAGCCGGTCTGTAAAATATGCTGGCGGTTGGTGCCAAGCAGGAAGGCAAACGCAACAAATCTTTTACATCACCTGAACAGGTACCATTCAGCGACCACACAGAGTATGAAAATGTGGACTCACGCTGGCTGGCGTCCACACACACAGCCTGGAAGTTAAAACGTTACCGTTAGTTTGTCTGCTGTTAACAGCGCTAGCATTACCAGTGCTGTAGCTGCAATACCAAAACAACAATCAATCGTGTCGTCTTTTGTGGCCATTGCCCCATATGAAAAACAATTAAAAAAAAAGAGCAAAAAATATAACGAGCGCTATACAGTTCAGGTAATAGGTAGTACAATTCAGTAATACACAGTTTACAATCACTTCACATTTTCTTTTCACATGTATAATGCGTTTAGAAAGAAATCACTGATTTTGCTTTACCAAGACTTAAAAGGTTTAATACGGTGTGTTTCATACAATGTGGTTGTGAACTGGAGTACAAAATAGTCTGTCAAGCAGAAGGACGGCACTTTAATTGTCATGGAGACCAGATATTCTTTGGCCTCTGTGTTGGTTAATTTGGTCATTCAAGAGAAACAGTGTAATGGAAAAACAGAAAGAGGGGGCAGAAAGAAAGGAGAACTAAAAATAAAAAGACAAAGTGAAGACTAAAAGAAAGTTAATGTAGACAGGTCTGCTGTCACTATGGAAGGAGCCAGTCAATGGAGATCTCTCAGCACAGTGCTCTTTACCTTTGGAGGTGGACACTGATGAAAAACACGACCAGAAGGCCACCGTTAATAATTCATTCTGCTCCAAAACAAAGACAGCGGGGCCACTTGGAAACAAAGGTGGAGGCTGATTCACCTTTTACTGCTTCCCAGCATCCTACCCTCCTCCACCCCTGGGCTCCTGCTGATTCCAGTCAACAGCAATGTCCATGGGCATAAGCAGGGAGTTTACATCTACATTATAGGTGTTTAGCTGATGGGGCTGAAGGACACCTTTCTAGAGCAAGCATTACATAGTGCTCAATCAATAAAATAAAAAAACTAAACAAATGACAAAGTTCACACTCAAAGATAACGCGAGAATGTCAATCCAATGCCCGTCTGTACAAATAGGCTTTAAGATGCTGTTTAAACTAGTTATCAAAGGTTACTACTTGACGTGGTGACAATTTTAAAGCTTACAGTGGTCAGCATTGGTTTTCAATGTTGACCAAGGGACAGACCGTATTGTAAGCCCTGAACAGATGACATTATAAGGTTGTGTCTGCACAAGACCTGACCCGGTTCCTGGATTGAAACTTACAGAGAAGCACTTAAAAGCGAAATGCTCTTTTCTCCTTCAAGACAAGCAGGCGCTGCACAGTTGTTGACAACAGATGACTGCAGTAAACATGTGGAATAATGTGAAGCAGATAGCTTTCCTCCAGTCAGAGTTATTATATCATGAGTCATTGTTCAATGATCAGCGGATGTATATTGTCCCACCAATGCTATTTTTTATGCAACCACTTGTGGAATGTTTGCCAAATTGTGTCTGAGGTCTCTCCAGTATTTATCGGAGGCCCAGAGTTCTTTAAAGGCAAAAAAAAAAAAATTACCCCGGCCTCAAGCTGGTCTTGGTGGTAGAACCTTGGGTTATTGCCTTGGTATGATCAGACTAAAATGACCAAGAACACAAATATTCTTCAGACCTGGGAAGGAGGTGCAGGCCTCCTGTGGTTTCCATTTCCTCTTCTTGTGTTTTGTCAAGCTGCATTTTTGCAAAATCTAGCTCTGATAACTGACAACCCTCTTGTCCAAGAGTCTGGGGGTTGGCATATGGAGGGATAGATGGTTATTGGGGCAGATTAGAGCTGATTCACTGCCTGGATACAAACACTCAGCAAGCACCGTCAACGGACCAACACTAAACCAGCTTAGCAGGCAGAAGCTGGTATTTATATTTATCAACAGTGGGCCAAGCTTTGTCTGGATTCAGTTCCCAGGTTGAGGGCACCGAAGAAGAAGAATCCAAAGCACTGACAACATTAGTAGTCATTGGGCTTAAGTGCATCATGCCTTACTTACCGGTCATAAAAACTGCATTGGAAACTGAGATGACATATAGTGGATTGACACCATTTGCCAAAATAAAATCCTGAAAATGTAGATACTATGACAATTAGAGCACATAATGCAGTCAAAGCCAGACTGTTGTTAAGACCTTCTGCCTCTCTTTGCTCTTTGGTATTCTGGATCACAGACTAACATGGTACTGTGCGCTTTTTCAAATTTTGCATTCACCTCTCTTGTGGGCAGGCAAAGCAAAGTTGTTCATGTAAGGCAGCTATACATTTGTAAAATAAATGAGAAGTGGCAATTATGATTATTGTTTTAGAAAGTAAGGGTTGTGAGAGCATATTTTATTTCTGTTCAATAGGATATGAAGCAGGCACAGTGAGAAGGAGAAACTGTCAAATGTAAAGATAGGAGCTAAATCACAGCATGTGGAAGACGTGTGAAAGTAACAGCTATTATTGTTGAACACCCTTAACAGAACAAATATCGATATATTTACCTCCAGCACAATGTCACCATGCATACTGTGTACACTGGGACTGCTGCAGTTAAATGGAGAAGAAGAGCTAAAAGGTCAAAGACAGACAGACTACTGAAATCACCATATATCATCTTCACACCACAAGGCAGTGAAGACCTGTCTGACCGCTCGGGTTGAGATACTTCTATTCATTATTCTGCAGCACCCATTGTCCTTGCACCATGTAGGTCAGGATGTAACGTGCATCTCTTAGACATCTGTAAAGGCTGAATGTAAACAATAAGTCTTTGTGCCTTTACTAGAAATTGTATGTTTTTTTGTCAAAGAAAAATAAATAGATATTTGCTGAATAAAAGTCACTGTATAAAATGCAGATCATGGGTTAATTTCACATTTGCATTCTTTAGGGGTTCAGGGCTATGCAGAACTATGTTAGTGAGTGATTATGCCAAAAGTCTCTTCTTTAAGCTTTTTCCTGCTCAAAATAAATCACATTACTTTTATACCCTTTTTGGACAAACCCTGTCGCAAATGTACTTGAGATAAGATTCTTTATTGAATTAGAAGACACAAGCTAGTTTGACTCTGCAGTGAGGAAGAGGAAGAAGCAGAGCACTACTCTAGCTGTATAGTTACAGTCGATATGAGGACTGAGACACAGAAGTGTTGTGACCAGAGAAGACGCTGTAGGCTGGATCTCCTTAATCCGAGCTGTCATATCAGTGTCAGCATGACTAGGAGGCTATGCTAATACACACAAGTCGATACCCTCACTACTGTAATGCAGCACAGCTACAACAAACACCCTTACTTATAAAATTATTTTTATCACACCTTTGACATTGCATATTAGTTTGTATCTATTTATTTTCATCTAAGAAATTCTACATTCAATTAAAAACTTGCATTAATGTCATAAATACTCAAATTTCATCTTAAACCCTGTCTTATTAATCACTTTTTTAAATTGATAATTTGTTTTAGTTTAGTTATTCAATATGATTATTTTCTTTTCCAGATATAGATTTTCCTGAAGTTGTGTGGAAGACAGGCGTGTGTCATTTTGTGGTTTCTGCTGTGGATATGTGAATGGGAGCTGGAGGGCTGCATCGCATCGCATCACACACACACACACACACACACACACACACACACACACACACACACACACACACACACACACACACACACACACACACACACACACACACACACACACAGGGTGGGAATGGTGCTGTGAATAGACCTACTGTATATTGTAAGGAGGCTGTTGCTTGGCTGTGTTGTGGCCATGCATTGCAGTTGCTCCCTATGGATACTATGAAGCAGGATTGGTGTATGTGTGTGCGCGTTTCTTTGTGTGAGAGGCTATGATTGACTTTAGACCCTCAAGGGGATTTTATTTCATCCATGAATGATAAAAGACCTTAAACTAGTGGAAGGACACACAACTAAGCCAGAGGAATTCTATTTATGTACAGTATGTGCATGATGTGTGTCTGGGCATGCATGCATGTATACTGTATTTTTAGCTAGCGGTGAAAACCTTGTATCTCTAAAATGTCAATGTTTGAAGACCTAAAAAAACCAGAGTGTTTAGCTTTGATCACATTGCATATTTTTTGACTACACTAATGGATTTCTGGCAGAGGTGCAAACATCAAAAAAGTTAAGAGTTTTGTCCTTCAATAGTGATATGCATAGCAATGTACAGTACATCCAGCACATGTTTACCTACTGAACAGTGAATAGCATAAAAAAGAACTAAGTAATCCCAATAATGTATTAGAAAAAATGCAGAAGGTAACCAGAAGGTTGAAAAAGTACAAGGTGAAATTTGGGAGAGTGTATTCATAAGTAGTTGGCCACCTACCCAGTTTCCAATTATCAAAATATCAAGTACCTACAGTAATGAACTAAAGTAGAAGTTAAGAGACAAAGACTAAAGGAGACACAGAATTGTCATGGAGACAACTTTAAGCTGAGAGAAGTCCATCAACTGTTGCAGTTACCATGGCAGCCCATCTTATGTACATTGTACTCCATGTATGTGTATGTGGGTTATCAAGCGTGGGTGTAGTATTATTCCAGTCTGGCTGCATGGCTGATGCTACCTTTGATTGTACACTGACGTTAAATGTCATCGCTAAGCTGGCGCCTGGCCTCAATAGGATTCAACATAAAAATATATTTTTCATATTTGCTCTTAGATTTCATTACATGCTTTGTATAGAATGTAACTAAGCTGATTCCAATCATGGATGGGAATTCCAGAAACGTTTAGAAACTAAATGGAAAATGACATACGGCTAAAATAAGTTAACCCTTTTAAATTTATATCTTATACTTATTTCTGTACCTCGAAATAGCATTTCTCTATTAAACGTAATCATACCAATGTGTCTA